>NW_024067559.1:0-12816 GCF_015039405.1 Cantharellus anzutake | reverse complement strand
CAGACAACCCCAGCTGCTCAAGTTCCCTGAGCTAGCTTTACCCCGATGCAAAAAAAAAAAAAAGAAACTGCACCCTAACATCATACCCAACCTCCACCTTCGTCACCCTGTGCCTCGCACACCCTCGGACCTCCATCATTCCCGCCAATCGAGATTCCATCGATGCATAAGACCCATTCAGGTGGGCAACCGACCTCTCCTCCCTGACATCGACTACCCCTCGACCCTGTATCTATGATACACTCCCTTCCTCCGACAAACCCTACCTGGACAGTACCCCAAGTGTCTACTCCGGACCTTCGGACCTCCCTCACTAGTCCATGGTACCCCTTCTCAAGCCTTCGGCTTGTACCCCGAACAACCCCGACTCCCTTACGACCATGGAACTCCACTCTTGTGTAATCAAACCTTGAGTTCCTCCCCTTGCCAGCTCCGAAAGGGATGCCGAGTTTTGTTCTCCAACCTTCCACTGTCCTCTGGTTATGGCCTCCTTAGGTATCTGCCTACTCCGGTACCCATTCCGGGAAGACAAACATGCTGAGTGTTCATACGAGTTGCTACGCTAGCACCTCCACTCTTCGCCATAAGCCTCACCACATGGACCTCTACTCCTCCTGAGCAAGCTCCAGACCTACAAGTTCCTCGGAACTCCACGGACTCATCTCATCTCATCATCCCTCCTGTGACTGAGTTGTACCGTGCGCAGCAAGATCCCGCCTGTAGATTGTTGTCGCAAACAGGAACCCTCTCACTCCGTTCCTTCAGATACCACAGAGCCAGCCTCAGCCCTCTGTCGTATCTCCACATGGACCTTCGGTCCCTCACTCACACCTAGCAAGCGGCCCATCCGGCCTCTTCGTGTTACCCTTGGAGTTCTCCATTCTTTTAGGATCTCCTAACCCACCAAAGCCTGGTCTTGGAACAGACCTTGCCCCGGACTTTCCATCACGACCCCCGGACCCCGACTCTTAGGAATTTCGTGGAAGTTAAGACTGAAACTCCCCTCGAAGACCGCGTCTACATGACCTCTTCACTCACCTTTCAGCTCTTACTCGCTGGACGACTACCTATATCTGTGCGACCCAACCCTTCCTATTGTACCTCTTCCCTATTCCCAATTGAGTCCTTGCCATTTCCGGACCCGACTCCGCTCTTCTGAGTCTCCTCACTCCGCCTAGTTCCTCGTGAAGTCCTGTCGGACCTCACTCCTCCCTTCCTCCCTTCGTTGATCGAACACCATCCCAAGATCCCAAGCTGGTCGTTGTAAGCCTTCCTAGTTGCACTCCACCATGCTCCTCATGTTCCATCACCACCTTCGTCAGTATTGTAGCAGGTATATTCAGAGACCTATTCTAAGGCTTTCAAGGGTTCAGGCCTAAGAAGGGGATACTGTCATATCCGTGCATACCCAACCCCAACCTGACCTCCGGACCTCCACCCTCTTCACCTCCGGAGTCATAACCTACCACTGCCATTCCGATACTCACCTTCGGTCTTGGCAACACACCTCCTCCTTACCCCCCACACCACCTCTACTCCTCCTCCTCCTACTCCACTCCCCCTCTGCAACACCTCCACCCTCCCGTAATCCTCCTACGCTTCCCCCGTCCGCTCCGATACTCGCCTTCGGACCTGACAACCCTCCTCTCCGCCACTCCTTCCCCCTTACCTTTCCCCTCTCTCCTCCCTCTGGTACTCCTCCACCACCCTTCCGCCAAGTTATGACCTTCCGCCGCTGTCCCGTACTTCCTACTCAGATGCTGATCGTATCTTCGCTCCGAGCCTCCGTCATAGTCCCAACCTCGGACTTTGACTCCACCTCGGTCTTAGTCCATTGCATTGGTGACCTCATACTACGTAAACACCATTGCCAATGTCCCTCAGACTTTCAACCCTGCTCCCGTAACCCCCGTAAGCTCTGCAACCCCCGAGCTTCGCGGATCGCCTTTGGCACTTTCGCCGCTTGTAATGTATCTCTCACGTTTACCCCTCATCCCTATTTGGACTGCTGCTTCTTCCCATTCTAGCCAGTTAGTCATCATCCCCACTTCTCCTCATCCTCCTGCCCCTCTGGGCCTTGCTCTCCCTACCTCCTTTCGGACGTATCACAGGTCCTCCCTTATGACCTTTCGGTACCGCTCCGCTCCTTCTTCCCTTTGTCCCTGTTCGGACGTCTTCGTTCCGATTCGGTTCCCCTTTGTTTCCTTGTGCTTTTGCCCCTTCCATTATATATATCGGCGCTTGTACATACTCGTGGGTTCAGTCCGAAACCGACCTGAAATGCCCCCTAGAGACTTCCTGCTCACCTACTGTGAAATTAAGGACCAAATGGACAAACAGCAATGGCACAGCGCTCCGCTTGAGTCGCTGAGGCCAAGGTCCCTCCACGCTAAGTCTCCGATTCCACTCCGGAGTCGTCTGAATCCGCCCATCTCTAACAGTATACTGATGGACGGTTGAAGTCTTTCACCCATCCTTTTAGTGATTCTCTGGTTGATCTTAGTTCACGGTACATTTTAGTTAGGTCCTCATTCCACCAGGGTTTTGAGGCCTTGCTGGGTCGTCTGAGAGGGATGGATTTTGCTGTGGCACTTTCCACTAGTTTGTGGATGGTTGCCATGGCTTCTTCAAGTTCCTCAGGAGTTGCTGTGCATCGGTTTATGTTTAGTAGGTTGCCCTTTAGGCTTTCTACTTTTTGGTTTTCATGCGTTATTTCTTCTACTAGTGCTTTAGTGAAGTCCTCCTCATTTGCGTGCTTCCAGTTTAGTTTAGATTCGCAGGGGTTTATGACCATCTCCCTGGGGGGCCAATTTGGAAGATTGTAGCATGGTGGTCTGAGAGGCAGCCAATTTCCATGTCGATGTAGTGTCCAGAGATGGCCCCGGCCCCACTGGCTGCCAGGTTGGCAAAGGTTAGGTCGATCACGGATGAGTGGCCATTGTTGTCTTCCCAGGTTGGTACATAAGGTTCATTGTAGAGTGTATATGTGCCGCCTTCTAGCCATTCCAGAGTGTCCAGGGTTCTGGGGCATGGTGCGTTGACATGGTCATCCCAGTCTGGGTGTCGGATGTTCCAGTCACCCGTGAGGATGGTTGGAATATCTGTGTCCATCATAGTTTCCGCCAGTCTGTCCACTGTGTATTCTTTTGTTTGGTTTGCAGCGAGTGGTTTTTGGTTGTATATGTTGATGAGTCTTACTGGTTGTTGCATTGCCCCATTTCTCTTAACATCTAATATCATGTAGTCGAGGTCCGATGCTAGGTCGTTCCTCAGTGTTAGCTCTATGTTCGCTCCCTGTCGGAAGTATGCCATAGTTCTAGGCCTATCGCCTTCAGCGATGGGTTGTTTGGGGAGGATGGTTTGCCACCCCTTGAAGGCGACTGGAATGTGTATGTCATTTACTTTATGCCACCAGGGCTCTTGTAATAGAAGGATGTCAATCGCGGGTTTTCTCCACTTGGAGATGATGTGCATGGCGGCCTGGGTGGCCGCGTTAGAGTGGTTGACATTTAGGCTGCACACCGTCAATGTTGCTGGTAGTTTAGGTTGTCGAATCATTGAGGTGGCCCTTCAGGTTGGCTCAATGGTTCGATTTCCATCTGGTGGTTGGTAGGATTGGGCTTTGGTCTGGAGATTCTGATGGGGGGAATTGATGCTATGCCTCCCCTCGCCCTTGCGCTTACCATCTTCACCACTGAGGCTCTTTGGGCCTCCGGGGATTGTTGTTGACTCAAGATGTTGCTCAGGTCTGGGGCTTCATCTGGCACGGACTGAGGGGTAGGTTGTTTTTGCTTACTTTTGCCTTTCCTTTTTGTCTGTTTCTCTGCTTGGGCGGGCACTCGGGGCTGAGGTGCAGGCGCGCATTTCGGGGTTGGGGGGAGTCCCATGCGGCTTCTTCTGGCCTTGCATTCTTTATGCATGCTATCGTGGTTGCCCTTGCAATTGATGCAGCGAAGGTTGTTGTCCTCCAGGTGGTCTGTGGTTTTGTGGTCTTTTGCACTGCATTTCAGGCATCTGGCTTGTTTGCATACAGCGGTGTGGTGGGACAGCATCCCGCATTTGCTACATGTGTGTACTTGTATGCGGTCTTCATATGGCATGATGGTGCATCTGGAGTTGAATAGGTAGACCGTTCTAAGGTTAAGAAAGGTGTCTCTGTCTTGTTTGTTAGAGAAATCAATAACAATTGAGGCATGGTTCTTAGCGTGGATAGTCTCATCTGAGCTGAGCCACTTTGGCAGTCTCCAGTGCTTCAGGCCGTTGTACTGTGGCACATAGGTGGAAAGTTCCTCGTGCACCATTCCTGAGGAGATCGGGTCATCATTGTTGTGTGTCGGGATTTTGTTGATCTTGACACGGTAGTGTTCCACATCCGGCAATACAGATGTTACCTCGTTCTGGGTGATTGTGGCTGCCATCTCATGTCCGAAGGCGATGAGGTTGGAGGCTTTGCATGTCGGGGCTGTTGTAATTTTGATGTTACCCGCTACCGAGTAGCCAATGGTCATAACTCTCAGGTAGTGCGGGATGTTTTTCTTCTCTAGGAGATCGTTGATCTTCTCTCATGTTACGATGCCACTCGGGCGGTCTTCTAGTTTGATCGGGGGGTTCACCTGGATGATAAGGCACCTCGGGTCCGCTGTTGAGGTGGGTTCAGTTGAGCGCGGTGTCGTGTTGTTTTGGTTGTTGACCGGGTCAGCTGGGATGGGCAGTTGGGGGGGTCTGGCTGCCACGCTTGCCCATGTTGTTTTGGGTGCCGACATGGGAGTGGCTGCTGTCTCCGGGTCTCTGGGCAGGGTGATGGGCGGTGCGGTGTGGTGTGCACTTTGTCCTAGTTCTAGTGTATGGACTCTTTGTGTTAGTTCTGAGAGTATGTCATACAGTGAGGTTATTAGGGTTGGACTCAGCTGCGCCCGGTTTCGTGTTCTCAGTGTCCAGTGCCAGTATCTCCTGGAGCCAGCTCTTGAAGTAGTGCAGGTGGTTCCATATACCTGTGTCTCTGATGATGGCGAGCCCGTCTAGTGTGTCCCACATCATTTCAGTGACGTTGCTGATGGTTTGGTAGTCATCTTCTGTGGGGTCTGTTCTATGCCAGAGGGTGTCGGTCTCCATTACTACGTCTGCTTGGCCATGGAGAGAGAGCTGTATGGCATTGAGGTTCGGCCAGTTGTTGGGCGTTTGGTGTGTCGGCATCGGGTGGCTTTTGGGTGGCCCTCCTGGGTCCGAAATTTGACGTTCAGTCATGGTGGGGGGTTGGATATGTTAGTAGGTGAGTGGTAGGGTGCTAGGGTGTGTGTGTGTGTGTGCTTCTGTTACGGCCAATGTTAGCCCTCTCTTTTCAAGGTGGTGTCACGTGCAAAGCAGAGGGTTGTCAGCCAGGTCTGCACTGATATGGCGACACGGCAGGCCTCGACGATGGATGTCAGTCGAGGGGGGGTTCTGCTACCACAGCGAACACCCGGCACAGGCCTAAACCTTCATGCGGTGCCCCTGTTTAAAACTAATTAGGCCTCTAACATCTGAAGGGAGGATGACATGGCCACCGTGGTAATGCCAATCAACCGCAACCCTGTAAGCCCAGAACCACACTGGCTGGAGAGATGCAAGAGTGCGGGTGCATGTCCCGCCGTCAAGCCAACCCTTCCTTTTTCTTCTCACCACTACCTTTTTGGGATGACGAGTGCGATAGTGGCAACGCCAATGGTGACCTCCGTAAGCCCAGACGGGACTGGCCAGAGGACTGTGGGTTCAAGTCCCACCGTCACCCCAACCCTTCCTTCTTTTTCTCTTCTCCACTACCTTTTGGGATGGTGAGGTGCAATAGTGGTAGCACCAATGGTAGCCTCCATAAGTCCATGGGCAGGCCAGAGGAGTGCAGGTTCAAGTCCTGCCATCATCCCAACACCCTTCTGATTCATCTTTCTCTCCACTACCTCTTCGTGACGAGGCGCAATAGTGGTAGCGCCAACGATAGCCCCATATGCCGACAAAAAAGTTGACTGCAAGGAATGCAGGTTTAAGTCCTGCCATCACCCCAACACTTTCATTTCTCTCCACTACCCCTTCTACCAAAGGCCTATCTGCCACATGCCTTTATTCAACAAGCATGAGTAAGATGCCACCAACACTCATCGCCTTTCGCTGCCACTGGAACATTCACCAGCCTACCGTGACATAAATCCGTGAAAGCACCCTCCAACTCACCCACCTGCAAGAACCGCGCACTCAAACATCGACTTAACCATAGGCACACAGCAGCAAAACATGCGACCCCAACACTGGGGGTCACGTGTCCTTTTCTCTATCCAACCTCTTCCCACCTCCATTCTCCCTCACCTGTTGTTCAATCTCAGTGCAGGGGTCGCATGCCCCTTTATGTGTTATTGCTTCATCTCACTTTATTCTCCTTCACACCATTGATTACTTGATGTCTCATACTTCCTAGGTCAAACAAATTCCTTTCTTCACATCCTTATGTTCTCCAAACTTTTTTCACCCGAGTCACTATAGTACGGCATATGCCGATAGGCACGGTTACGTACTCTAAAATGAATCCATCCATCCATCCATCCATGGCGACACGGCGAACTCCGGGAGGGTGGGAAAGTGGAATTGGCCTCGAACCCACAACCCCTGAGCTCAAACATCAAGGCTGAGCTGAGCAGTTGCAGTTCCTAATCAGACCCCAATACAGATAGGACACTAGCTAGTATCGTCCTATCAGCTCATCTCGAAAGGCCCAGGAGGCTCCGCTGTTGGAGATCAGCCTCCGACCGCCCTATGGTTTTCTATAGCCGCTTGCCGCGCATCGAAATGAATTGCCTGACTCGGACGGTTATCATGGCTGTGAATTCGTAATCGCTTGATTACCACTTGTCCCTGCTGCCCCTTTCCTGTCCAGCAATTCGCCCGTCATCCACAATGTCACTGAAGCAAAAGGTCGATGATCCCCTTGCGACGGGAGTTGACTGCAATTTCCATTCTCACAGTAATCAATGCCGCATCTGACGCGCTCCCTCCCCTAAAAGGTGCCACCGGCGGGGCACTCTTCATCTTGGACATAGTCAAGGTTGGTAGCGATTAATATGCGGAATTAGGGACGAAAGCGCTGATAATTTGTGCTTTGTAGAAGTTCAAGGAGAACAGGAATCAATGGGAGGCTTTCGGAACATACATCGTCAAAACCATGGCTGACGTGGTCACGGCCGTTGATTCGTATGATGCGTCGAGCGAAGAGGGAAAGCGATGGGTAGAAAACGTTACAATGCTAAGCGAGTAAGCAGCATCTGGCCCATGGATTCACTGGCCCCCTGGCTCGTAATGACATGGACGCTTGGTAGGGCATTACAGCGTATCAAAACCAAAATCAGTCAATTGCTTCTCAAGATGGAAAAGCGGCCCGCTGTCATCAATTTCATCTCTCACATGAACAATCTGGGCATGATCAGTGACCTCAGGAAAGATTTCGGTGAAGCTTTAGAGTCGTTCCAGGTAACAACGCCCAATCGCTGTTATTGGCCGAGCTTGCGAGGCGTTGTTTACAGAGGGGTTAGTTTTTTTTTCGTGGGAATATACCGTGTGAAAGTGCAATCCCACCCCCCCATGGCCACCCCGTGAGAAATGGCCACCCCGTGGGATCTGTGCAACATCGGATCCAAATGTATATCTCATCCGTGCAATGTGTGTGCCACAAAATATTGCGGCAACACTTGCAGTGTTGTATGTTAATAAATACATAATAATCATAACAATCATTTAAACTATATATTTATTAACTTTGAGGGAAACTTAGGCTCTATGTAGCCTTTTAACCTTATCAACATAAGAGGGATGGCTCACCCGTGATATTGTGGCTGTGCTACATACACGCGCGCAAGCTGCAGCCCTCTCTCTCCCTCTCTGCAACTCCTTGCTACTGGCTCTCAGGCCCTCTCTGCAAAGCCTTAAGTGCCCTGGGCTTAGGATTTTGTATAAGTAGTACTATTTGGAGCAGATCCATAGGGTTCAAAGGTCTACTGAAGTGCGACCCCTGTCCCCCAGCCCCTGTGTTAGCCCGCACAGACTGGGATCAGTTCGGCAGTTTAAGACCAGCACCTCTCATAGCCTACAAGTTGTAGGGATTCCTGGCCCCTTTTTTCCTTTTGGAAAATACGTCAGCCTTGCTCCTTACTGCAACTTGTGCAGCGAGCCTGTTCCCTGCTTCACAATAGGAAATTTATTCAATTTGCCTGTAATAGGGCATATTGCCTTTGCAGAGGCCTTTTCTGTTTATACTGTGTGCACATTGAAGCTGTGGGTGCAAGAATATTTATAATTAACATCTTATGGAGTTAATTTAAATAAATTTTTAGATGCCAACTGAGGATGAGATCCTCTGTGCAGAGAAGATGAGGAGAAGAAATGAGAGGAAGAAGCTGAATCGTGCAGCTAGCCAAGGATCACTACATACACCACTCACTCAAATCCATTCTCAATCAACTGTTGCTGGGCCCTCCCAACCACCCAACTCTTCTGGGACATCTCAACAGAGATCCCAACATAATCGAAATCCATCTATTGGGACACAGCTTGCCCTTGACCTTCAACAACTGGATGTCCAATCTCAGGTTGGGTCTGAAACCCCTGAAATTCCTAGGAATACACTATGTATGTTGTATTCAGTTCTCAGTAGAATACACAGAATAACTTTCTACACAGAAATCACTCCACCAAGCTCTGCTGGTCCTCGACTTCACTCTGACCGTCTCTCACATACTCCTGAAGAGACACGTAGACAGCACCAGAGGACTCGTATTGGGTCTCCAGCTCAAGGTGGAGCTGATGTTGGCATGTATTCACCCTCTGGGCCTCTTGAGCCTTTCTCCCTTCCTGGGCCTTCATCTGTGCCTCAAAGTCATCATCATGAATCATCTCAAGATTCCGTTCAAGTTCATAATTCTCCAGAGCCAATGCAAAGATGCAATCGTGGCCATAATGCACCTGTCTCTGCATTTGATGGAGATAGGAACAGGTGTCGGAGATGTATTGACACTGATCGCAGGTACAAGGAGGCTCGCCAAAAAGCAGCCCAGGAGCAAATGGTGGATCAATCTTCACCTCCCCCTCATCTCCCATTTCATCACAGGAACAACCTTCTCCTGCACCCTCTAGGCCATTATCTCCTCTGCCTTCATCCTCACCTCCAGACCTATCAGATTCACAGTGGGATCAAGGGCTCAATGATGAAGATTTGATGAGAGGATTTGCATCTGCAGTATCCGCCAATGATCGTGCTCTGTTAAAAAAGTTTCGAGAAGAGCTGATGAAGGTTCAAATGGAACACTGCGATGCTTGCCATGAGACATGGTTTGACTTGAAAGTCAAGGATGGACATTGTGCAAAGTGCAGAAAGGATGCGATCAAGTATACAGCAGCAAATTCCATGGACCCAGGCTGCAAGCCACAGTTCATTGTGGACGATCCTTCTTTGGAGCTCACACAGATCGAGGAGATGCTGCTTGCCCCAATTCATGTTGTCATGCAAGCCCACACTGTGTATGGTGGACAGATGAAGTATTCTGGACACATTTGCAACTTTGTCCGTGATACTTCTGAAGTTCGCCAGTTGCTCCCCATCCTTCCTGAGGAGTGTGAAGTCATCCAGATCCAACGGGAGGGTCCAGATCATGTCCTTGGTCATGATGTCCAGCATCTCTACTATGTTCGGCGCCATGTTGTTCAGCTGTGGTTAGAATGGCTTGTTGAGCATCACCCAGCATATCAACATGTCATTATTAGCCAGGAGAATCTGTCCCAACTTCCAGAGAGTGGTAGTGTCCAGCACCGCCTACAGTCCATTAGGATCAGTGAAGCAGGTGATGAAGGAGATGATATCCTGGGGCCATCAAATGGAGATGAGACTGATGGAGCAGAGGGGGGGAGGGCACTTTTCACATCAGGATTTGTTCCAAATGTGAATGAGGAGCGAGTCTCTGAGCTCCAAAACTTGCGCATGGCAGCACAGGCAGGACAAGGGCCTATTCTCATGCCGCACATTGAGTCCCAGCCAATCAGTGAATGGCATGACAATCCTATTGCCTCAAGGGCTTTCCCTAGCCTCTTCCCTTCTGGCCAGGCAGACTTTTGCAGTCCCCGTCAAAAACCAGTCTCATTCTCTGAATGGGCTTCACACCTCATGCGATATGAGGATGGTCGCTTTGCAAAACACCCTCGCTTTCGCTATTGGGCATTGAACACAATAATGCGCACTCAGGCCAAAAAAGACTCTTCATGGTATCTTACCACTCACCCAGATGAACGACAGTGGACAGTTGAGCAGATAAGGGAAATGGTGGCAGATGCTGGGCCTGACCAGCTGAGGGAACTAGCAAAGCGTGTCTCCAGATCAGGAGTGAAACTTGCGGGAACTAAACCATTTTGGATGGCACGTCAGAGTGAACTCACCGCCATGATGTATCAGCTCCGTTCACCTCATGCATTCATAACTGCATCAGCTGCAGACCTCCAATGGCCAGACCTCCACCAGCACATGCCACAGTGGGCAGAATCACAGGATGTTGGGGAGCAGGCAGCCTATCGGAAAAGGCGAGAAGACTTAAATGACAATCCTGCCATTGCTGCATACTACTTTGTGAAGAGATGGGAATTGTTTGTTGATTTAGTCCTCAAAAAAAAGTTCCAAATTGTTGATATGTGGTGGCGGTAAGTCAATGCACAGTTTACTTGGTACTGTTGTCTGATTTGTATCAAATGCTTAGTTATGAGTGGCAGTTTAGGGGGAGTAGCCATGTCCATGGCTTCATCTGGTTGAGGGATGCACCACCTGTGGATGATTTGGACCTCGATGATCAGGAGTCAATCCAGAACTTCATTTCTTTCTGGGATCCAATTGTGTCAACCTGGAATCCTGATATGCATGCCTTTTCCCATCAACACGCATCCTCACTATCCTATACTTTACTAGAAGACACCCAGAAGGAACTTGCAGAACTCCTTAACCGTGTTCAGCGTCATTCCAAATGCCCTTCCTCATATTGTTCGCGACGAAACAAACACACAAAGGAAGTGCAGTGCCGATTTGGCTTCCCAAAGGACCTTGATGAGCTCACTAAAATTGTCAAGGATGAGAAAGGGATCATTGATCTTTGTACAAGGAGGAATGACCCAATCCTGAACTCCTACAATGATACTGTCATCCTGGGATGGCGTGGAAACATTGACTTCCGTCCCGTGACAAGCTTCAGTGCTGTTCTGGCATATGCTGCAAAATATGTCACAAAGGCTGAATCCAAATCTCGAACATATGATGAAGTCTTACAAGCCATCCTTGACAGGTCCAATGCTTCAGACCGGGTGCAAGGGGTATATCTGAAGCTACTTCAGACCCTCATCACTGAGCGAGACTTTTCCGCACAAGAGGTCTGCCACCTTCTCCATGGCCTGAAGATGCACCATTCCACACGCTCCTACATATCTGTCCCACTTTTCCCAAGGCCTTCACTCCCACTTGACTTTGAGAATGCAACACGAGAGTTCAAGACACTCAGGGAGAAATACAGCTTGCGGCCTCATAATCTTGGCAATCTGTCCTATTTAGCATTTCTGCGGAGATATGATTATCAAAGCTATAAAGAGCGTGGTGCGAATCCACAGCGTGCAAATGCTGCAAAGGAACGGGTAACCATCATGTATCCCATCCCACACCCACACCCTGAAAATGAAGAAACATATCCCTTCTTTTGTTTTGCAAAGTTGCTTCTTCATTGTCCATGGAAATTAGGTGATGCTTGGCTGGAGGATGAGGATTGCTGGGTGGAGAAGTGGTCTGAATGGTCTGAAGACCATCATGAACTTCTAAATGATGGACTACCTTCTTTGGAGCAGAGTAGGACTGAGGATCAGGATGGTCAGGATGATGAAGATGAATTAGAGGAGCTCACTCAGGAGGAGGGTTTTAACCCAATGGAGGGTTGGCAGCTTGAAGCATTACTTGGGCCCCATCGACAGCCAGGTGTTACAATTGAGGCATTGGGGAGCAGACCTGTGGATCGTCAGCACAACTGGTGCCAATCTTCACTACCCATCGACATACTGAGGGATGCAGAAAACTTCCTGAAGGAGGCCAAAGCCATCGAAGGAGGCAGTTCAGAATTGGAATTTGCCCCTGTTGAATACCAGAAACTGAAAGGCAACCAGAGAATTGTCTTCATTCGGGTTATGGCATACTTCAAGGCACTATTTATGCACCTTCGGGACCGTATAAACCCTAAGCCTGACCCTCTCCACATTAACATTGATGGCAGTGCTGGGACTGGAAAATCCTTCCTCATTGGGGCCATTTGCACATCCCTTAATGAGATAGCTACTGAATATGGCATTCCAGGATCCCCTGTTGTGCGTCTTGCACCGACTGGGGTGGCAGCATTTGGGATCAGGGGTTGGACAATCCATTATGCTTTGGGAATTGGTGCCAAGAAGTGGGTAGGGTTGACAAATTCTGGGAAAGCACGCCTCCAAGACAGGTGGAAGGACATCAAGTTGATCATTCTTGATGAAAAGTCAATGGTTGGATGTAGAACTGCTGGAAAGATTGTCAGTCGCCTCAAAGATATCTTTCCTGAAGCAGCAGATAACCAACTGGCTGGCATGTCCCTGCTCCTCTTTGGAGACTTTTGTCAACTTCCACCAGTTGGTGAAGCCCCTTTATTTACCACAGCCAATCTGAAGCATGACCTCAGTCGCATTGGAAATCGTCTCTACCATTCTATCCCTGAGTCAATAACGCTAAAACAAATCTTCCGCCAAGAGGGTGCAGAT